>NC_056746.1:638436942-638466942 GCF_019279795.1 Protopterus annectens | reverse complement strand
TTTTACCATCAAATAAAATATTTTATGACTGGAGGCTATGAAGGAAAGTGTCCTTTAGTCTTGTCACTGATAAATCTGCCTAACAGCTGGAAAACATTATTTTGTATTCGTTAGGTACATGTAATGATGTTTCTGGTATGTCTGATGCTGAGGCAGTTCTGCTGGCAGCATGCATCATTTCAACAAGTGCTGGTGCTGTTAGTGGTTACATTGCTGCATATCAGAGTTTAAATGCATTGTTTCACTAAAACTGTGGTTGGAACCTAGAAGTGAATATTAATGGACAAGGCAGATGCAGATAAAATGTCAGCTGGTTAGCTTGTATGTGAATGGTGCCATGTATGCACTAAAACACATAGCTTTATATGACATTATGTGGTACACTGAGATATATCATGCCACTAATACTTAATTGCTTTGCTTTTTTATTTATTTATTTATTTTTCCTCAGCTTGGCTCTGGTAATTTGTAACCTCTGTAGTCAGGGATTCACATGCACTAGTAGTTATCTCAGGAGTTCTATACACTGATGTGCAGAGTTTACCATTAACTTCAGACACTGGCATTACACCATACAGTGATGTACAGTACACACCTTTGCTTCAGTCATAAGCACAGTACAATTTAATGATGTGAACTACACATTATTACTTGTTATCACTGGTACTATACCATGCAGTGATGTACAACATTCACCATAAGTATGATCACCAGTATCACATCTTACAGTGATGTGCAATGCTCAGAATTATGTGTGCTCACTGGTGCCACAGTGCATAGTAATGTGTAGTGCTTACAATTAACTGAGTCCACTTGTCACACCTTACAATGATGTGCAATACTCCCCATTAAATTTTATTTCCAGAACCACAGAACACAGTGTCATAGCATACAGTGATGTACACTACTCAGTCGTAGCTTTGACCATTAGTACCACTGCATACAGTGTTATACATTACTCACTGGTACCACAATATACCTTTATTTGCAGTAGTATTAACTGTGATGACTGGTACGACACCAAACATTGACATACACTACTGGCACTTAACTGTAAACTCTTGTACCACACCAATATGTCATGTCCAGTACTCAGTACTATGGTCACTAGTACTGTACCATATATGGTGATGAGTACTCAGTGTGAAGTTCAATCCCAGGCCCTACAGTAATATCTACTACTTACCGTGAATTACCATCACTGGCAGCAGACCATACAGTGATGTACAGTACTCATAATTGTGATCCTTGCCACCACACCATACAGTGGTGTACATTAATCACTATTAGCTATTATCACTGTTGCCACAACATACAGTGGCTTGCAGTATTTAATATTAACTGTGATCACTAGTACCACAATGTATAGTAATGTACAGTGCTCCCTATTAACTGAAATGACTGGCACTACATCATGCAGTGATATATGGTACTCATGTAATCAATAGTTCTGCACCATAGTGACGTAAAGTACTCACTGTGATATACAGTCACTAGCACTGTGCCATATGTATTACTAGTATTATTATTTGTTATCTGGAATAGTCTGATTGGGAACAAGGCCCCTTGTCAGTGGAATGCTGGGGAGAAAAGCTTCATATAAATTACATTAAGCCTGCAAATCTTTCAGAAAGAAAGAAAGAAGAATGCAAGTCATATAAAACCGTTACAAATAACTATCAGTTAATGGTTAGAAGACAAAAGGTGCATGTTACAACAATGAGTAGGTAGTCTTGACTATTAAACCAAAAGAGAAAAGAAATAAACTGTCTTGGACATTAAGAGCAACTGAACAGAGCTAATGTAGTACTGAAATTCTTTATTTGCATTATACATGTTACTGACATGACTAAGAGCCTTAATACTGCAGTACTGAAATACTTTATTTGCATTGTACTTAGGTTCATAGGTTCATAGATAGGTACTAGGCTATCGGCCCAAGGGCTTACGTAAGCTTAGCCAGCAAGGTTCCATGGCTTACGCCACCCAAGAAAGTTATTTTACTGTGCCACTGTCGAGCAGAGACACAGAAGTGATCCCCGGGGTGTATTTCCTATTTCCCATCCACTCATCAAGATTTTTCTTGAAGAGTGCTAATGAAGAACTTTTCTTGACATAGATGGGTAGCTTGTTCCAGAGTATAGGAAACCTCTGGGACAGGAATCTATCCCTCCAGCATGTCCTGTTTATTGTGGTGACAAGGTTTAGGTCACTAGAGCATGTAGCTTGGAGGGATTGGGATTTCTTTAGGCGTAGCATGTCCAACAGCTCTGGGTTTGACATAGCTTTATCTGTTAGGCAGAGATCACCTCGGAGTAGGCGATATGCTACAGAGTAAAGCTGGAGTTTTTTGAGGTGGTCAGTGTAGGGCATTTGTTTGAGGCCAGTAATCCTCTTTGAGAGGTACTTCTGTGGCCTTTCCAGCTGCTGCAGATGTCTTGTGAGGTACAGTCCAAGAGGGGCGTTGTACTCTATAATGGGTCTAATGAGTGACGAGTAGAGGGGAACAATGACCTCTTTTTTCCTGGATAACAACCCTTTTATGATGAAGTGTGCCATGTAGAAGGATGTCCTGACTACTGTGGTGATGTGACTATCAAAGGAGAAACTACTGTCCACCTGGGTCCCAAGGTCTCTTATCACGCATTCGGTGTTAAGTAGATTGCTGCCTATGTGGTAGTTCATGAGTAAAGAGATTTTATCAAAGGGGATGACACTGCACTTTTTGGCATTGAGCTTGAGGCCATGGCTCTGACACCAGGCATCTGTCTCAGTGAGGCCCTTCTGTAGGATGTCCACATCATCTGGGGACTTAACTATGGCTCCTAGTTTGCAGTCATCTGCAAACATCGTTATTCAGAGGCCTTCTGTGCTAGCCTGTACTTCAGAGTAGATACATGTTACAGACATGACTAAGAGCCTTAATACTGCAGTACTGAAATACTTTATTTGCATTGTACATGTTATAGATATGAGTAAAAGCCTTAATACTGCAGTACTGAAATACTTTATTTGCATTGTACATGTTACAGACATGACTAAGAGCCTTAATACTGCAGTACTGAAATACTTTATTTGCATTGTATATCTTACAGATATGACTAAGAGCCTTACTACTGCAGTACTAAAATACTTTATTTGCATTGTACATGTTACAGACATGACTAAGAGCCTTAATACTGCAGCACTGAAATACTTTATTTTCATTGTACATGTTATAGATATGAGTAAGAGCCTTAAATAATCAGTGACAAGAGAAGAGAGTATGCTACGTGTGAATAATCAATAGCAAATTCAGGTAAGCAACTACAGTACAGTGTACAATATTAACATTAGTTTCTAGGTTTAGGCTTATGTCCACAGTTGAGTGGTTTGGTTGCTATAGATGGGTTAAGGATAGCTAAAATGAGTAGTTTACAAGGTACAGAAGAATGGTGGTTAAGTAAAACGTGGGCTATTTAGTTGTAAGATAGAAGAGTAGATAGTGAAGTGCACTAGAATGACAGTTAATAGATGCAAATATATTGAGATGAAAGACACAACAGCATAGTGAAGTAAAACTGATGAGTCATGTGACAGAGGTTTACTGAAGAGTGTAAGAGAAAAGGTAGCTTAATGAATGTCCATTAGAATGACTTTGTGTATCTATGTATATATTTATGGTATTGAGAGTATGTGGGTGGATATTTATGGTATTAGGAGGGTGCAGATGGATATTTATGGTATTTTGAGGGATGAGGATTAGTGAGTATTAAGGAGTTAAGGTATTACTCTGGTGGACAGCATTAACATGATCACATTTCCTTCAGATGTTTAATTGTTAAGAGGTTATGGGTTTGTTTTAGGGTGAGTGCGATACAGTTCTAGATTTTGGATACATAGCAGGAGTAGAGGAAGTCACCTGCAGAGTTATTAGATTTTGTGACAAATAATATGTGTTTGTCTTAGGAGTAGAGGTATTTTGAGTAGTGATGAATTATTTTGGGCTGGGCATTTATCTGTTTTGTAGCTTAGGCTGTATGTAGTGAACTGACAGACAGTTTGGAAATGCTGCAGTTGTTTTAGAGCTGAGTATCTCACGAGTTCTGCATGGGGTATAAGCAGCAAAGTTTGCTATTTTATTGTAGCATTGTTCAAATTGGGGGGGTTGTGTGGCTTGCACATTTATAGAAATGAGTGCACTGTATAGAAGGGTGGGAAGTAGGTATGTTGTAAAAATAATTTTCCTAGTGCAATCTGTAAGATATGGCTTTATTTCAAATTTTTGTCAATTATGATCCCTAGAAGTTTCATGTGGGTTATAAGTTCAGGTTAGGTACAGCTGGAAGATGTTCTGTTGAAGATTTTCTTCTTGTGAGACAAATGCTTGTGCTTAAATAGAACCAATTTAAGTTTTTGGGAGTTTAGGAGCAACTGTGAGTCATGGAGCCAACTTTCAATAGATAGTAAGGATTCTGGGATTGTCAGTTGTACTTTTTCCAGATTATTGGTATTGCAGACTATGGTTGCATCATCTGCATACTTGGTAATCATAGCTTGTTAACTTGCAGTGTGGAGGCTGTTTACAAATACACTGAAAAGGACTGGACCGACAATAGACTCTTGCGGGACACCGACTGTTACAGTTAAAATTAGATATCTATTTGCCATTGCATGGTCAGTTGTCTGCCAGTGAAATAGCTGGTAAACTTGGAGAGAGCTGTTGGACTTAGTCATAAAGCAGAGTCCATATTCAGCAGAAGTTGGAACTTGCCATTAATTCATTAACACTTCTGTGCTGTCGAGTGTCACTCCACTTGCAGCCTATTCACATTTTTGCTTTGCCAAAATATTTTGGTGTTGTATACTGGTGAGGTTCTGCAATGTACAAGGCTAGATTACTGTAGAATCCTGTTGAAATGAATTACTTCTTTGTAAGGAAGAAGCTCTAGCTGTATGTGGGACTAGGTGCTATTGGCAGCATCTGGTGAGAAGTAAGACTGTTTGCAGTACTACGTTCGATATGCACTTAGTGCTATGATGCAGTTTTGGGATTTGGGAAAGCCTGGGTCGATATGATTATGTGTTTTTTATAGTGACAGCTCTTCCATTAAACTCATGTGAGGATGGCTCAAGGGTTCCTATTTTCAAAAACAGATTTAATTGTTGGCTAGTGGTTCTGCATGCCTGCCCCTAATCTGGGATGGGGAGAATGCAGACATGATGGCTGTACTGGCCATCATGTCTGCATTCAAAAGTCTGCCCTATAAGTTGAGCTCTTGCACTGCGTGGCCTCATGGCCATGCAGCACTTCTTCTTCTTCTTTCAGCTTTTCCCGATTAGGGGTCACCACAGGAGATCATCTGTCCGCTCATAATTGGCAGTGGAGTTTTTACAGTGTTGAGTTGCCAGCCCGGCACCCAACCTTCCACAGAAGGAACACACATGCACACACTCACACCTAGGGCCAATTTAGAGTGTCCAATCCACCTACTGCATGTCTTTGGGATGTGGGAGGAAACCGGAGCACCCGGAGGAAACCCACGCGACCACAGGGAGGACATGCAGACTCCACACAGAAGGCACCCCAGCCGAGAATCGAACCAGAGAACCTCTTGCTATGAGGCGGCAATGCTAACCGCTGCACTACCGCGGCCACCCTACCCATATATAATAACTGGTATTGCATCCTGGCTCATTGCCTGTAATCCCAGTTCTGACATACAGGTGACATTGCTGTGCTGGATACCTTCATCCAGAATGTGCGTCTGCCAAGTCCTCAGGAAAGCTTGGAATACATGCTGAATAGGAAATAAGATTCATTATCATAGAATGAATTAGAATGTCATTATGTGATCCTGATGTACTGAAAACTCTCTTCAGTTCAATACCTTGGCAATGTGAGGTGTTGAATCTGGTGAACCACTCCTCAAGATGACATCATACTAAGAGTGGGAGTTGATTTTACAGTTTGAGTAGTGTAATTTTGTTACTTACAACATGCCCTTTTTATGCTGCCTATTATTAACTAGAAAGTTAGTTAAATAGGGACGTCATCCCCAGATGCCATAAGAAGCTATGGACAGCTTAATGGAAGTATACAAAAAGGCACAATAGGCATCAAGGTAATAATAGAGTCACCATTTTCTAAAAATAAATCACAGTATATTTCTTTGCATTTATTGGGGAAAAGACAGAGGAGTGATCAGCTAGATGACAGCAATAGTGTAGCCATTATTCATTAGCTAGTTCTGAATTTCAACCTGCCTTGAAATCAACCACCCAAAAGGCCTATAGCGCTGTGAAACTGTATCTGAAGAAAAATATCTAGGACTAGCATTAAGATCCATCACTCTCCTTCCCTAAATATACTGGCATCATTGTCAAAAAATCCTTTCAGCAACTAAAATTGTGCCAAAAAACTTTCCCATCTCCTTGCTGCCACTGCTTGACATGCTCTAGCATGAAACATTTTGCTCTCCAAAACTGAATGTGGGTTTCCATAAATTTCTCTCTACTGCAGTGCAAACACACAAAAAATTCAGGATGCATTCAATAAAATTTACCAAACTACTTGGCATTACCATCGATGAAAACCTAAAATTCGACTCCCACATCCTCTCAGCAATCAAAAAAACCAACCAGAAAATCGGCCTCCTCTACAGACACAACTACTACCTTACTCCATCGTCCCGTCATACCCTTGCATCTACCTTCCTTCTCCCCTCTCTCTTGTACGGTGCTCCCCTATTCTCCAACCTACAACTTGGACTCCGTGCTAAACTTGAGGCCTGTTACAACAAAATCTGCAAATTTGCAACCAATTCTAAGAACTCTTCCCATCACTGTCACTCCCTACACACCCTAAACTGGCTAGAACTCCACAACCACCTAAAGTACCTACAACTTACAACAGCCCACAAACTCATCTTTAAACCAGCAGAATGCCCCTCTCTTGCTAAATGTCTAACACCCTACACACCTACTCGTACTCTGAGATCCACAGGCCAAAACCTCCTGCATGTACACAAACCCATCCACCCAACTGGTAAACTATTACTATCCCACACTATAGCCAAACTATGGGGCAATCTCCCCACACCACTACGTAATATACCTAACCACAACAATTTCAAATCCATGCTTCTCTCCCATCTCTCCTCCAAATGGGAATGTCCTTCACATGCTCCCACCTAAAACTCCCACACTATTAACTCCACACCTAAATCATCATTTCTTTGCCTACTTTACCTTATTTCAGAGATCTTGCTCAGAACACCTTTTCATAAATCTTTTGCATGCATGCCTCTGGCCTACCTTACTCATATTCTCAAACTTTCATTGTTTGTTTTTCTTATCCATTGTACCCATAATATTGTTTTCCTCTGTAATTGTTAATTTGTCTCTATTCGTATGTATTTGTATGTCTGTTTGGGGCTTTTCCCCTCGGGTCTCCACTGAAAAAGGGTAATTCTTACCCAGCTGGACCAACCTGGTTAACAAATACAAATAAATAAATAAAATAAATAAATGTGTTTCTGGCCAACCAAAAGGACCCACCATTGCCAGTTTACAGAGGATTTCAAATGACTACTTGTCAATGAAAAAGCAACACTGTTGCTAGCATCACAAACCTACAAAATGATTAAACTAGGATACTGCCACCTAATTAAAATACTCAACAATTCTGATGGCAGAACTATTCATTATGATCCAGAAAAAATCCCACCCCTTGTCAAACCCAGGTTCAAAACAGTAGTAGGGGAAAAGGCATTCTCAAAGCTAGTTTTCTTTATTTGGAACAAACTACTAGCAGAATTAAGACAGGAAAACAGCACAGACGAGTTGAAAAGTGGAAGAAAATTACCCTGTTAAAGGAATCTGCCTGCAGTTATTGAAAAGATAATGATTAAACCTCACCTCACTTAATAGCTGTAATTACTACATTTGAGAAAACCTACAAGAAAGTTTCAACCAAGCTCGAGTTTTCACTGCACAAAGCCTAAAACCTCCTGTGGTGGAGGCCTGATGTCCACAAACATTAGAGTACCTGCAAAATATCATAAGATAACATCCAAACCAAAGGGTAAAAAGGTCACACATACATGAACCATTCAGAAAAAATATGCAAGAAAAACCCAGCCAAGTTAATGTCTTGTAAGTCTGTATAAAACTTTCAAAAGGATATGTTCATGATTTACACAACTACTTTTACACCTTGTCAATTGCTATTCTTGAAAATAAAATTTGCATCTTGTATACAGCTGTTTAAACATATATTTGTTTTACTTTTCTTTGCTCTTCACAATGGAGGCACTGATATGGACTAAACAATTAACAACTTGTCAGATTGTTTTATAAATATTTATTGCATGCATGCAACTATGCATACTTTCCCACTCTGGTTTAACATGTATTGTAAGCAGATGCTGTGTACTACTGTTCTGGATACTATTTATCGTAAGTGACCACTGTTCACTTTTGTTTGCTCCTGCCACTTTAATTACTTGTTTACTCATCTCTCTGTAAGTTATTTTTTGCCCCATGGCCTGGGCTGTGGCTGAAAAGGGTCTGTCAATCAGCCCACTAACTTAGTTAACGAAATGAAATAAATCAATCCATAAATATATAAATAAATAAATAATATGCATTTTTTGCCTGAATTTAGTCACTAGGAGCTAATTTGATTAATAAATATCAGTTTTGTGTCATGAAACCTTAGCACATTTGGTGAATAAGTAACATTTCTACAGCAGTCATTAATATTCATTGCTGCCTTAGCAGAAGCAACTGCACTACAGGCCATAAACTTACCATACAAGTATTACAAGGATTTTTATGACAAAGGTAAGCTCTCAAAGGATAAAAGACACAGCTTGCTGTTTTTCTGCACAGTAACTTTACTTTTAAGCCACTGTTATATTGACACATTTCACTATCTCAAAAGTATAATGAAATTAATCAGGAGAGTTTCCACAAAACAGTGGATGGCATTGCCATTCTAACAAGTTTTTTTTTTTTTTTTGCTAAACAACATCTTCACAATAAAAGTCATATGACTGGATTCCAAAATGCATTTATACAAATTGCAATGCAGGCAATTCCATATAAAAGTGATAAATTAATATGATAATACAGAATGGTGTATTATAATTATCATATCAGTCGTTCTTCATTCAGCTCCAAAATACAATATCTGCTGCATATGGATATAAAGGTCAATAAAACAAATGGCAGGAACACTATTATAGCCAATGTGATTTAGGATGGAGACCATAAATTAAAAAAAAAATGTATATATTTGCTAACTATGCATAACATTGTTGAACGATGCAGTACACCGCAGAAGGGGTTCAACAGGCATGAAAACTGTTTGATATGATTGAAGACAACCTGCGAATATGGTCAGTAGTCAAAAGACAGCCAGAATGGTGGTGATCCAGAGTGTGGTTATGCCAGCTGTCTGATCAGGAAATTATAAATAGCTTGACAGAGAGATGCATGAAGATGGATAATGCACTACAGACATGTTGTGCATCCATACAGTGGTCAAAGCTTTTCATACATTGTAATACATCTACAACACTACATTATTAGCAAGAGATGTGGCATGAGATGCTACATAAGTACTGGGCAATGACCATAACCTTGAAATAAATCCGTGTGATGTAACATTGCATAACATATAACTGCATCATTATCCTAATGTAAAGCAGGTACGCATGTTGCATTACCCTAATGACTATGTGTCCATTATACAAACTACAGAATAATGTACAGGTAAGAGTAAGCAGTGCTAACTGTAGGCTTCAGTTATAAATTACACAGCATTGCACATTGAAAAAATGCAAGAGTTAGAGAAGTACAGATTGCATAGACAGTGTATACCCATATTGCTGTAGACATCACAATGCCACTGTCCATAAGTACATACGTGACAGAGAACACAGTGAAACACAGAGAATCCATATAAATACATATGTAAAGGCTACTGTTGAAGGTTAGCATGGAACTGTTACCATGCATGTTAGCAGAATACCATTTCGATCCATATGTGGGCCACCAAAACCACTGAAAAAATGGTTATGACCACTGGCATGGATACATAATAATATGTGCAGAACAGTCATGGTACAACACTAAATGAATGAATGGGTACTGTAACTGAAAAAAAACATATATTAACAATGAAAGATGGAATTTGTGGGTGTCCACAGACAGGAAAGCATACATATTTGCGTATTCAAGGGATCAGTAGATGAATGAGTACTGTAAGTAAAGAGTAATACAATAACAGTGAAATGTACATTTGTGGACAGCAGTAACTTCAGACTGACTTGCTCATTGATTAGCCAGGCAAGGCCAGAAGGCTAGGCAGATAATAAATACCTACTCATTACAGTATATTAGTAAATTTCTACACAAAAATCAATAGTAAGCAAGCCAAAAGTTCATAGTGACTACAGAAACTAATGAAAATGATTACAGAATTTGTACTAGCACAGTCTACTCACTATCTTGAACAAATATTTTTTAAGTTAATTCGTTAAATCTCCATTTCAATAGGTACTACATCAAGTAATATTAATGAGGCTAATTATCATGGAATGTCATCAAATCCCATTAATCTGTGAAAGCACAAGCTGGACAGCATAACATGGTGAATACCAGGTATCATGCATGAACTGGCAGAGATACCAACAGGCTGAATGGACATGAGGTGCACCTATTATTAATGTGATGTTGCAAGAACCACAATAGAAGCACTAAATTCAAAAAGTTGTGGTGTGAGTAATTGTAGTTCTTTTCATTCTAGAGGAATAGATGGTACCTGATCTGCTGTGAATGGAGCCGTGGCTACTGTGCAAAAACTGGACTAAATTTATGCACCCAGATGGACTTGAGAGACCCCCATGTATGATTATTTACAGGGGATATGAAGCAAGGATGTTAGACCAGTGAGAGCATTTCCTACCGCAGATATCTTGGATACCAATGCAGAAGACCATCAGTTATGAATGTGTATCTACCAGACCACCATGAAAGTGAGGCAGTTGTGTGATGACCTGCATTGATGGCCTTTTCAACAGTTATAGGAATGGTTGGATGAAGTGTAACACACTCTGATAAAGGAGTTCAATAAATAGAATGGTCCAAATCCTAACACCTGATTCTGTTGTGATGCATATGGTTGTAGCCTGTAATACCACAGCTACAGTCTTGCAAAATACATGACTGTTTATTGTAAGTATTGGAGCATATTGGATACCTGCAATCATTTACTATAAAATTGCCTTCCACTCTATCAATTCAACACATAGACATAGTTAATAGAGAAAAAAACATCACTATAGTTTTTAACAGTACCTGGGTTTCCATGATCCAAAATCTGGATATATTCCTGTTGTAATGCTGAAGGAATTACCACTTTAGGACTTTCATGATGATTCCATCTTCCATAATGAGCTTGTCTTAGTAAGGAAAATACTTCTGTATGTCAAGTGGTAAACTGGTTTGTCACACTGGCCATCCTTGACTGATAAAATATTTCAGCTTCTGAAGAACAGTGTTTAAAGCTGCGTGATATCTGACTTCATCAAGACGTGATAAGGGAAAATGTCTGACTTCCATGACTTCAAGGTCTGGATTCTCATTGTCATGCCGTTCTGTTGCTTGTCTGCATGCTCTTGACAAAGCATCTGCAAGGTAGAGATATTTGCCTTTTGTATAAACAATATGTAAATTCTACTTTTGCAATTTTAGCATCATGCATTGCATGTGTGCTGGGTCTGAATGTATTGGCTTTTTCAGAATTGTCACTAGAGGCTGGTAATCAGTCTCTATTTGAACAGGTTTGCCATAAATATAATTACGGAAGTTCGAACATGCGGTCACTACTGTCAGAAGCTCTTTTTCAATTTGCGCATACTTTATCTCAGTTTGGGTTAAAGTTCTGGATGCATAAGCTACAGGTATGCCTTCTTGAAGATGTGCTGCACCAAGACCATACTTATAAGCATCACATGAAAGTGTTACTGGTTTGTGAACATCATCATATCTCAATGTGGATGGGCTGGTAATTTTCTGTTTCAGAATGTCAAGTGCTCTTTGGTGTTGTTCTAACCAGGGCCAGTTTACATTTTTGCATGTCAGCTCACTCAACAGTGCTGAAAGCTCACTCAGGTCTGGGATGTACTTTCTTATGTAGCTGACCATACCTAGAAAACATTGCCAAGATCTGACATTTTCTGGAAATGGCATCTCAAGAATTGCTGCTTGCTTAGATGGATCTGGTTGTAAGCCAGAACTGGTAAACAAATGACCCATATAAGTAACTTTTCTCAGCTTGAATTTGCATTTCTAAGGGTTCAGTTTAAGACTGAATTCACGTGCATGGTCTAGGACTTTCTTGAGGTTTCTATCATGTTCGTTTTTATCATTGCCCCCTACAATAATGTCATCTACTATGATTACACATGGATAACCTGAAAAAATTTGCCCCATCACATATTGAAATCCTTCACTGACAGAATTTATCCCAAATAACATTCTGAACAATCTGTATCTATCAAATGGTGCACTAAAAGTTGTTAATAATGAAAAATTGTGATCCAGCGAAATTTGCCAGAATTAACTTTTTGCATCTAAGACTGAAAAACTAGTGACATTTGGCATAAGAACTACTACTTCTTCTACTGTGCGCATCAGATGATGAAGATGTTTAAGTACTTTGTTTAAGTATCTTGGGTCAACACACATTCAAATATCATCTGACCTTTTCTTATGAGTTACGACCATGGAAGATACCCATTCAGTCGGTTCTTTTACTAGAGTTATCATACATAAATTCATCATTTTGTCTAGTGCTGTTTTCACTTTGGTCTGCATTGCTACCAGAACCTTCCTGGCTGGTCTGACAATTGGGCTTACTTCATGGTTTAACTTCATAGAATATGTGACTGATAGTTTACCAATATCGTCTTTGAAAATGTCAGCATATTCACGAAAAATAGTCTGTGTAAAACGATCGTGGTTTTGATCTATATGGTGGACCTCCTTATTAAATGAAATCACTGCCATTCTCAAACTGTCTTTGAGGCCTAACAATGACTGCACATGTCTTTTGACTACATAAAACTGCAAGTCATAGCTGTTCCCAGCAGAATGGCATGTGAGAACTACTGCGCCATCAGTTTGAATCTCTTCACCACATAAGCAACTAGTTTTGCACACTTTGCTGAATCAAGTTTCTCATCAGCTTGTACCTTGGCAAACATTTGTGCTGATATAACATTGTGCTTGGACCCAGTATCTACTTTAAGCTCTACAGTTTTCCATTAATCCATAGAGTACAAAATATTTCTCTCTTTGCTATCAACTGATAATCTACTGTGTTAACATTTTCATCAATCACAGAGACACCATCAACATAGAAAGTTTGCTCATGACTTTCTGACCTATTTGCTTCTTTGGATGCTCTCTTTTGACTTGCAAAGCCTTTTGAAATTATTCAATTTTTTTTTTACATTTGTGACATTGTTGACCAAAAGTTAAGCAGTTTTCTTGTTTAGGTTCAGGGTTGCCTCCAATATTGCAGCAGTTAACAATAAGGTTGTTTGTAGTTGCCCTATTTGGTTTATGGTTAGGGTTAGAAGCTGCCCTGCTCAGTTTTTAGTTAACTATGAGGTTGAGTGTGGCAGCCTTTGATTTTATTTATTTTTTTATCTTAGCATTATGTTGTACACTATCGGACTGGTAGACACTGTATGGACGCTTTTCTCATTTGTAAGCATATTCGTGTGCTTTTCTGTAAGCTCATATATTTGACAAATCTCTATGGCTTGGCTCAACATTAAATCAGTATCTTGAAGCAAATGCATCATTATTAACACCACACACAAGTCTGTCCTTTATCAACTCATCTCGCAAATCACCAAATCTGTAAGTTTTTGCTTTATTTTTCATGTCAAAAATATATGTTGCTATAGTTTCACCAGGTTTTTGATTTATTGTGTAAAATATGTGCTTTTCCTTTGTAATATTCATTTGAGGGTTACACATTTCACTAAATTTATATTTTAAGCACTCAGGGTCTTCCCGTGTTTCAGCAGGTCTATATTGAATGTTCGAACATTGAAAATTTAGAGTGTGATACGGTCGACACCATATGATCGGATTTTTGAATGTTCGAGCATTGTAACAGATATCTCCGTACAGCTCGGAATGGGAAGATTTTCCTTTTCTGCACTGTAGTGCGATCTCGGAGTTGGCATATTTAAAGAGCGGGGGGTAGTGTGGGTGGCACAGCCCCCCATGTGGGGGGTGTAGGGGGTTTGCCCCCTGCTTAAAATGTTCAGGTAGATGTTTTGTGTAGTTTATTTTTTTTATTAGCTATTTGAACTTTTGAAAGTTCGATCATATAGTGTTAACCATATGACAGTCGAACTTTCAAAAGTTTGATTATCTAATATAGACCCGTTTCAGCCTGTATCACAATATGGTGGTTCTCCCCCTCCCCTACATACATAGCAGGTGCATGCACAAATGAGTGTTCCCTCTCAATGGTTTCTGAGCCTTGTAAATTAAGAAGTATAAATGCTCTTGTACATGTGTCTTTAAAAGAAAAAGCAGCCTGTATGAAAATATATTCTTGTTCAAACACTCGCCACTTCTTAACAATATTATAATCAAACACCAGCAGCAGGTCTGCGAAATCCCTCTGCCATAACAACAAAATACGTTTAAATATAAGCATAGACCTGGTACTTGTAATTTTGCAAAAATGCACAACAATCACTTTGAAAATATATCGCTTTGACACTGCAAACACTTGTGAAAATTCCAGAAACTTTGGACACTTCAAAATGTTTTAATTAATGAGAAAAAGTAGTACACTGCAAAGAAATGTGATTGTTTTAGGCTTTCTGTACATTTTAAACATTTTAGAAATTTATTTCAAATACTTGTATCAGTAGGTCACAATTTTGGACATTTTGTTTATCTTGGTTATTATTTTGAATGTTTTGAATGCTTCACCACTTATTCGGTGACTGAAAAATCATTTAAATCAATTTAAGTACCTTTGAATAACCGCTGACCTGTTTGCAAGGTCACTACAGTATATTCCTTTACTTTTAACTGCGTGTATCATGGCTTGTGTGTTGCTTCAACTTTGGATCCCATTCTGGCATCATGTCACTTGTCTCAAGCGTTCAAATGAGACGCTGAAGCAATGTATAGGTTCAAGATATTTATTGCACATAAACATGTCAGGAACTATAATTAGAACTTGTATTTAAGCTAACTGATGCACTCATTACTTTGAACACACTCACATGTGCATCTCCATTCATGACTGCATTCACTCTGGCTGACTGCACAAAATGGTACTGTTCTCACATGTGCGCAGTACCTATATGCACATGTTATCTAGCTACAGTAGCTGAAGAGGAACAACACCCTCAATTCTGTTCTTAAAAGTACTCAATTTTATTTATTCTGCTGCATTTATTACTGCTTGGTAGTAGCCTGATTAAATTGTAACTGTTATTCTAAGTTGTTTGGTTTAAGCACTTGGGCTTCATACAGGTTATTTTACATTAAGACGTTTTGTGGTCTGTACTGTTGTGGCAGGACAGGTAGCTTACATCTTTCTAAGCTGGGAATTGCTGATTGAAGGCACAGTGTCTGCTATTCTGAAAGTGTATTAGTTCTGGCTTAAGCACTTGGGCTTCAGGCCAGTTATTCTACATTAAGAGGGTTTGTGGTCTGCACTCTTGTGGGAGGAAAGGCTGGATTCTGCCCTTCTGAGCTGGTAATTTCTGGTCACAGGCTTATTGTGCTTGCTTATTTGAACTGTTTCTTTCTGAAATTGGTGCCCTTGTTGCTGTAGCATAGACCAGATTCAGGTCTGCTGAATCTAGTTTTGTTTGTATAACTTGATCACTGATCCAGGCCATCTTTTTGGGAGAAGGTTCCCCTGCACCCTAGTAGCAGGAGTGTGCAGTTAGAACTTGTCTAATTGAAGACTGCTGGAAAAGGGGTCAGTTTTGAGCTGTTTTTCTGGTTAATTGGGTAACTTGTTTAAATCAGTTTGCTCGTTTTCTATTGTTTTATATATATATATATATATATATATATATATATATATATATGTATATATATATATATATATATAAATATATATAAACCACTTTATTCATCTGCTTTTACCGTATTTGTGTTTCTTCCTACTTTATTAATAGGGGCATTGACTACAACTCTGATCTGCGATATATAACAATAAGTATACTTTTCTGTACAGTTAAAGTGTTTTTTGATTGTATCTGCTTTATTTTCTGAAAAAAAAACAAAAAAAACAAAAAAAAATATACTTGTTTCCCACCTTTCTAAGCTAGTATAGTTCAGTTTTCAGGTTAGTGGTGAATTCAGGGCTGTGTTACAAATCTTTGTGTTTGCCCATACCTTACTTGGATAGAAGGAAGTTTCTCTGTTCACCTGTGAGAGAGGAGAGCTTTGAGCAGCCTATCTGTCTCTGGAGGAGTGGTTTCAGTGCAGAAATTAGTAGTTTATTGGCCATTTTGGGCTAATTTCTATCTCTTTCATTTCCATGCTATAAGTACTGCATTTGCCCGGTTTTGCGCGCCGGGCAGCACTGGTTAGTTAGGGTAAAACTATTCCCAGCTCCACAGTCTCCTCTTCAATTTTTCACTTTGAACTAGACAAACTTTCAACTTTAGCACTCAAGCCATTCATTTCTCAGCCTGGCACTTGCTCAAAACTCATAGCAAGCACTTATAAACCCTAGCACTAGACCCTCCTGTACTGTACAGTAGGACAAGGCTCTCTATTCAACCTTAACAGCCATCCAGTAAAACAGTTCACTGTACCTATCCAGGCATGTCCAAAGGGCAGTTTCAGGTGTACTCTCCAGTTCGACTGGTGAATCTGGGCATTTTGAGGCAATGTGACAACTGCCTCATGTACACAGACAACCCTCTCCTCCTACCACCAAACACTAATACATGCGAGAGATGCAATTATACAGTCAAACTGGAGGCTAACCTCTATCAACCCAAGACTGGATCAGACAGTCAAGAGGAGAAGGGAAATACTTGCATCGCACCATCAGTCTCACATAGACCCATTAAACCAGCACCGGCAAAAAACACACATAAATACATGAAAACATACTCAGAGGGTCTAAATAAAAATCTGCAAAACAAACAGAGACCTCCAAAGCAAACATCCAAGCAACCTCCACCCCCAACACAAACCATGAAACACATACTTCACAAAATCAGGGTGCATTCAATCACAGCCCTTAAGGCAAAATAACATACCCAACATACTAGTAATAGGTGACTCTATAGTCAGGCACACTGATGTCCCACTAACTAGGCTGGACAAGGAGAAGGTTGCAGTTAGCTGCCTGTCGGGTGCCAGGATCCGCCACATAACACAAGCACTCAGGTCACTCCAGAACAAGTACAAATATGACTCTGTCATTGTCCATGTTGGTGTGAATGACCTGAGCCGTACCTGCCTGGACTACATGAAAAGAGACATGGAAGAGCTCTCTGATCACGTAGCCCAGGCCAGTATGACCCTGAACCTGAGTAGCATCCTGCCCTCATCAAGAATGATACCACGGTATAAAGAAAAAAATTCTCGATTTCAACAATTGGCTAAGTTTCTGGTGTCATTCAAAGGGGATCCAGTGTCTGTCTGCCTGGGATGACATGCTCGACAAGCCACGCTGCTTCACTAGACACAGCTTGCTCCTGTCACCCTTAGGCTTTCGAATACTGGCCAAGGCTCTTGCCACCCCCATAGTGCCTGTTTTAGGCAAGGCTCAAAAGACAAACCCACTGCCGTAAATAGCACAAGTAACAACAAACTGAGGGTAATGCTACTCAATGCCAGAAGTCTAAAGCTCAAAATGCACGCACTCGAGACACTCCTCAGTGTGGAGAAAATCAATATATGTGCAGTAACAGAAACCTGGTTTAATGCTCCATAGAGCACCCCAGCACTACCAGGCTACAACTCATACCATACATTTCAGCCACAGCACCCAAACCGAAATACAAAAGGCGGGAGCATATCCATATTCATCAAGGATACCCATATCTCCAGGTTAGTAGCACAGTACGATGCTTCAGAGATCATCCACGTGGAACTAACAATGGGAAAACTGCAATTCAAATTGTCGCTTGCTACAGATCACCCACCATGTCCCAGGATCCCCATTCCACCTTTCTGGAAGCACTGGGAAACATAAAGGTCCTACCAAACACCCTAATATTGGGTGATTTCAATTACCCAAACATTAACTAGGAGAACTACTCAAGTAACTCCCTTGCCCAACATTTTCTAGAATTTACAAACTCAAACACCCTGGTTCAACTGGTCAACACTCCCACCAGAGGAGACAACATATTGGACCTGGTTATCACCAACATGGGATACCGGTGTTCCACACTGGAGGTAAGTAAACCCCTCGCTGGTTAGATCTGACCATAAACAAATCACTTTGGATATTCACATTCCGCCCCCACCCCCGGACAAGGAAACCACTGTGAAAAACTTTTCAAAAGCAAACTTCAAGTTACTTAAGACCGAGGTGGAAAGTTTCAAAGTCCCCATGCTGAAGGATAATGCTGTCCAAGCTGCACAATCCTTTACTAATGCATTCTACGGGCACCTACAAGACTGCATGGATCGTGCCATCCCAAGCAAAGCCAAGACTCACTCCTCCAAGAAAAGGAAACCAGTCTGGTGGACTCCTGCTATAAACAAGCTATACAATAGAGGGAGGAAACTAGTGCAGAAAAGAGTAAAATCCCAAGAAGGGAAGACATCCCTGATCAGTATCAGCAAGAAACTATGATCCCTCATAAAATCATCCTAGGCGAGTTTCGAAAGAAAAATTGCCAAGGACTCCAAAGATAACCACAAGGCATTCTTTAGCTATGTCAATAATCTAAGTGGCAATGCTCAGATCTGCTCGGAGTTAGTGCAGAATGGCACAAAATACACTGAACAGACTGATATTGCCAACATCCTGGCAGACAGGTTCAGTGGAAACTTCACCCCGCTCTCTCACCCTCAAAAGGGCCCATAGCCATACCAGAAGAATGTAGAGTCCCTGAAATCACAGACACTCAGGTTAAAACAGCCCTCTCCAAAGCCAGAAACACAACATCAATGGGACTGGACGGTGTCCCAGGCTGCGACCTACACAAGCTCAAAGATTAACTAAACCCTCACCTAAACACATGGTTCAAACTCAGCCTCTCCACAGGGTATGTACCCATAGAATGACACACAGCAACAGTTATTCTGCTCCACAAAGGTGGAGCCACAACAGCCCGTGGGAACTATCACCCTATAAGCCTGACTAGCTTGGTCTGCAAAGCTATGGTGCGCATCATCATGGAACTCATTAACAGAGACATTGGGAACCTCCAAACACTGGACCCTACCCAGTTCAGCTTTGTTAAGGGCAGATCATGCCTCCTAAACCTGGTGGACTTCTTTGAGACAGTTACCAAGTCTATAGATGAGGGAAAGGTGGCACACACAGCCTACCTAGACCTCGCAAAGGCCTTCAATACCATTCCCCATTCTGGTATTATAGACAAGCTCACCAGCCTGAACATAAACCCCTACATCACACGATGGGTTGCCAACTGACTCATGGACAGAACCCACATGGTGAGAGATGTGGGGGCTAGGTCCGACTCTAAACTGGTTACAAGTGGCGTTCGCCAGGGCTCAGTCCTAGGACCCCTCCTGTTCAGCATATAATTCTCAGAGGTACAGGCAAGGATAGGAGGACTATGGCTGACCAAGTTTGCAGACAACTGCAAACTAAGGGCTATAATTGACTCTCCGGCTGACACAGACATCCTCCAAAAGGGTCTCACTGAGATGGATACCTGGTGTCAAAATCATGGCCTCAAGCTAAATGCCAAAAAGTGCATAGTCATCCCCTTTGGAAAAGACAAAGTCCCACAAACTACCACATAGGTGGTAGTCCCCTAAATACAGAATACATAATATAGGATCTGGGGACCCAAGTCGATAATAATCTCACCTTTGATAATCACATTGCCAAAGTGGTTAGAAAATCCTTCTATGTGGCCCACCTAATCACAAAAGGGTTCACATCCAGATCAAAAGAGGTCATTGTGCCCCTCTACTCATCACTCATCAGACCCATCATAGAGTACAATGCCTCATTTGGAATGTACTTTACAAGACACCTGCAGCAGCTGGAAAGACCACAGAAGTACCTCACCAAGAGGATCACTGGCCTCAAACAGATGCCCTATGCAGCTCGAATGAAGAAACTCCAGCTGTACTCGGTTGCATACCGCCTACTCAGAAGTGATCTCTGCCTGACAGAAAAGGCCATGTCCAAACCAGAATTGATGGACATGCTCCACCTAAAGAAAACCTTATCCCTTCGAGTCACACGCTCTAGGGATCTAAACCTCACCACAATAATAAATAGGACCTGCTGGAGGGATAGATTCCTGTCCCAGAGAATTCCCATGCTTTGGAACAAGATTTCAATCTACATTAGGCAGAGCTCCTCACTAACACTCTTCAAAAGAAACCTTGACGAGTGGATGGGAAACAGAAAGTTTACCCCGGGGATCAGTTCAGTGGCTCTGCTGGACAGAGGCACAGGGAACTAATCTAAGGGGGCGGTGAAAGCCAACACATTCTGGCTAGGCTTATAAATGCCTTTGGGCAGATAGCCTAGTACCTACCTATGAACCTATGAACCTATAATGATTTACAGTACCTATGCACCTGTGAATTCCTAGTGCTGACTACAACAGGTATAATAATGAGCCACTCACTGCGCAGCCTTGAATTGTATGTTTTTTTCAGCTATGACTGTGTGCTATGTCATTCTTCATATCCTCATTTTGCTACAGAGAAACCAGGAGAGAAAACCACCCTTAACATAAAAAAGAACTAGTAACTACCAAGGCTGCAGGGTAAAATGTCAAAATAAATTGTACCAAAACAAAAGCAAGTTGAAGTAGTGCATGGTGTTTAATATACCAAATGGTGAGTGTTTTCACAGTACAAAGACCATTTCATCAGACCTACATACAAAGAAAGAAATAACATTTAAATACACATGCAAACCAATGAACAACAACTAATGAAAAACATCATAATTAGTGCAAATTGGCGAATTTAATGATTTAAGCAAAAAAGAACCCTCAATGCATATACAGCATTCCAAAATGCAATCAACATCTCAAGTTACATATATATGTCTGTTTCGGTTGTTGCACATATGGAATGCTCTAAAAGCATTATCATATCCAAAAAAAAATTGTCTGGGTCCCAGAGCATTCAAAATCACAAATTTGTTTAAAAATGTCCAACAACAATAAAATCCAGAGTACGCCTTCTTTGTAGTACTTCCTGACCCTTGTACCATGAAAAGGTGGGCATGGCCCTGGTAAGGAAATCTTGTGATTATCATCCAATAGGATGTCATATAACTGCTTGATTGCATATCTAATAAACACATTCCACAATAAAAGATTAAAGCAGTCCAATGTTTGAAGAAATATATAAATAATATACCGTGATAAACAACTATCTGTAAAGCCTAATCTAGAACCTATACAAATATGTAAACACTCAGCAAATATAAAAACACTATTAAATATTTACCAAAAAAGCAGGTTCCAATACAGAACTGGAAAATGCATTTAAATCCATGGAATAAAAATGTATATATCTGTACGCAACTCGAAAAATCATGTTGTACTAATCTCACTAGCTAACACTAAATAAATCACAATCTAATAAAAAATAAAATATTAATATTACACCAGTAAAAAATACATATATAGGTTATATACAAATTAAAAACATCCCTAACTATTGAGGAAGTGGTTGTGTCTTCAATATAGGTTTCAGGGAAACAACACCATTTAACCTAGGTGTCTTATATGATCGTAGCTCTAAAATCCAATGTGCTCCTTCACCTCAGTTTTGTTCTTAACATCACCTCTCCTAATATCTGTGTAAATCAGTTCTAGGGCAAAAAAATTTAATTTGTGCTGTTGACTGGATTCCCTGACATGTGAGGCTAGAGCATTACTCACTTTGCAATTTCTTAAGTCATTCAGATGTTCCAGAATCCTGCATTTAAAACTTCTGATGGTTTTCCCTGTGCAGAGGCCATAACAATGTACACAAAATGCATAATAAATCAAATTCTTGGTTCGACAATCTGAATAGAAATAGAATAATGTAAAGGTGGATGCTCAAACAAATAATAATTAGAACAGATATAATGACAGGATTTACACCTTCTACATGGGAATGTACTCTTATACGGGGAAGGGAAAGATTCAAATCCCCCAGCTCTTATAACACATCTCCCTCTTAAGGGAGAGATTATTCCAAAAACAAAACATGGGTGTCTCCCCTACAACTTCCTTAAGTTCAGGGCTACTTCCTAGTATCCCCCAATTCTTCCTTATGAAGTCACACACCAGACTGACATTGCTTGAATAAATAAAAAGACATTTCACTACACTATTCATATGAGAACTGTTGCCACCTCAATAGGTGGTTGGAGGTGTGTCTGCAAAATAAGGTCTGGCCTTATCAGAGTATTTAGATACATGCTTCACTCTCTTGTAGAGAGTAACATCTATGCAAAAAATGTTGCTTGAGTTCAGAAAAAATATACTCAAAGGAAGTATCATCATTATGTAGCCACATAGCTCTAAGGAACTGCTCTCTGAGGACATTCCTTGGGATATGCCTTGGCTGCATACTGCTCTTATGAAGAAAAGATTTCTTCTTACATGGCTTCTTATAAAGTTCTGTTCTGAAACTA
The DNA here is from genome assembly GCF_019279795.1 of Protopterus annectens. Classification (NCBI taxonomy): domain Eukaryota; kingdom Metazoa; phylum Chordata; order Ceratodontiformes; family Protopteridae; genus Protopterus; species Protopterus annectens. The sequence continues at coordinate 638,444,072 of NC_056746.1, read as the reverse complement.
CCTAAAGTATCCCTGTTCAATGTTATATCAAGAAAATCTATAGAATGACAAGAGGTTTAAACACTGAATTTAAGAAAATATGTAGCGTTCTGCAAATATTCAATAAATTTGTTGAATAATTCTTGTGTGCCATTCCACAACAGAAAAATATCAATAAAATGTTTATAGTGGATGATATGTGGGAATAAAATGTTGTTACTCAGCACCTGACTGCATTCCCAATGAGCTAACACTAAATTGTCATAGCTATTGGAAAAAGCAGTGCCCATAGCTACACCTACTCTCCACAAATAAAAAGTCTCTCCAAATACAAACACATTATTCTCCAGAACCAGTTCTATTAAGGTACATATAACTTCAATCTTACTACTATAAAATCTACCAAGTCCTGTAAAAATTACCTCACATATTCTACTCCTATAGTGTTGGGTATCAACGTGAATAGCAAAGTCACGTCTAAGGTTACAAATAACAAATCTTGGTTAATGGTGGTTACATTCATCTTTTTATATAAATCAGTCATGGAGTCTTTAGTATCTTTGAGGACAGAACTTGCTTCATCCGATATATGACATAGTGTTTTCTAAATATAAATCAATATAGGTTATCTTACCCAACCTTTACTGGAGTGTATTGGGTACATAGGTGGTCTATTCAAATTTTATGGACCTTAAGAAGTCCATATAATATTGGCATGACAGGATATACAACAGAAAAATAGTTATGTAAATCCTCAGTAATCATGCCTGTCATTAATAAATCAAACAATAAAAACAATACCCTATCAACTATAGCTGACACTTGATGTTTAGAAATAGGTAGATAGGTAGTTTTATCTTCCAAAAGTTCTTCCATGCTAGTAAGATAAAAATTATTACCCATCACCACAATGTCCCCACCCTTATCTGCTGCCCAGATTTTGATTTTGATGGAATTAAGCCTTTTTAACTCCTGTATGGCAACATATTCATTTCCATAGAAAGAATGTGTATGACTATTCATCAGAGCTGACCTACTTTATTCATCACAAACAGTGGTAAAAGCTTTAACAATTGGATGTATTTCAGGGATAAAAGTGCTAATTTTCTTGAAGTCATTCATCACAGGTGACTAATTAGGGAACAGCAATGATAAAGTTCCTAGTAAACAATCTAAGATCTGCAAGTATCTGAGCAAGATCCAATCTCTGTGCAGGGACAAAAGAAAGTCCTCTGCTATTTGTAACAGGGACACAAAGCTCCTTAGTGGTTAGTGTGGATTCTTATTTGATGCCTGGAGAGAGAGAGAGAGAGAGAGAGAGAGAGAGAGAAGGAGAGTCCAGCCCCAGGACTGGAGTGTGTTCCCTGTCTGCTCTTAAGGGAAATTGTGCTTGGTGCAAAGAGCTGTATCTGAAAATAGTCTGTGTGTGTATCCATTTTTGTTCAAAGTGAATGTTCCCCATCAGGGTTAGTGGTGAGGATTGAGGCTTCTTGATTACTGGCCCAGAGGAGGTACGTCACATATTGGTGAGCAGTGGTGTGGATATTAATTGAACTTCTGTAGCCTGTACGCAAGTGTCACTGAAGCTGTGTGTACTGTTAGCAGCAACAAGGTAAACATACAGAGTTTCATTATCACAACAGTTTTAATTATTTAGAAAGATAACAAGTCTGGTGATGGGGATTGGTGATGGGGATTTGCGGGCCTCAGAAACAGGACAGTTCACCTTTTCCTCAGAGGGCTTAAAAACCTGTCTGGAGTTAAAGAGACTTGAACTAGAGGCCAAACATTTGGAATTCGAATCAGTGGAGAGACTGCGTCAAGCAAAACATATGGAATTAGAATCAGCTGAGAGACTGCAGCATTTGGAGGCCGAAGAATATCAGAAACAGTGCCAACATAAGAGGTCATGGAGGTAATGGGGAAGGGGATAACCAAACCCCAGAAGAAATAAAGGTCAGTAAATTTCTTCCACAGTTTACAGAGGGTGATCATTTTGATAGTTTTATTCATATATTTGAAAGAGTATGTAAACAGTATAATGTTGACCAAGGACTCTGGGTACAGTTTATAAGGCACCCTTACTCCATGGTAAAGCTGTAACTGCTGTTTCTAAATTGTCTGATGCCGATTGTTTAAGCTGTGATAAAGTTAAACAATGTTTATTGGAATGTTTTAAGTTAACATGTGAAGCTTACATAAAAACATTTTCTGAGCATAGGTGCAAGACAGATTAAAGTGTATGTGATTATATTGTTGAGTTAAGCACTTATTTTCATAGGTGGATGAGTGAGTGTCAGGCCATCACTTTAGAAAGGCTGGCAGACATTTTGGTGAGGGAACAAGCCCTTAGCACTTTGCATGAGGACATGAGAATCTGGTTGGCAGACCGGGAGTGTAACTCTGCAGATGAGCTGGGGAGAAAAGTGGGGATCTCTATTTAGAGAGCAGGGCATCACTGCACAAGAGAGGGATACCCAGTGCTGCACATGGAATTAAGAGAACACATGATGGGCAGCCTAAACACCCCCAACAGAGTCCACCAGTAATAGGGAAAGCCACTAGTTCAGGTGCACAGCCAGGATCAAGGTTTAGATGTTTTAAATGTAACCAGAGGGGCCATGTATTATACAAATGTCCACTGAAGCAAGGAAGGAAACAAAAGGTGAGGGAGATTGCAAGTGTGAATAACAGCATGTCAGTGGTAAGTTGTCTAGAGACAACAGGGGTACCAAACTATCACCAGAGTTTGAATGCTATCTTAATAGATGGAAGACAAAAAAGCTGCTAAGAGAGACACAGCCTCTGACATAACCATTGTGAAGCCTACAGTGGTTAAAGGAGCAGTACTTGCTTGGGAAGTCCATTCCATTCAACGTTTTAGGAACAACCCCATTCCAAATACCTTTGGCCAGTTTTCATTTTGACTGGGAGGGTGGAAAAAGAAGCAATAAAGATGGTATGTTTGAGGATATCCATGAAGGTATGCTGATAGGGAATGATTTTGATAATGCAATACCTTGTGTGCATGCAGTTACACACGCACAGGCTTGGAGACAGGTATGTGGGTCTGGTAGCCTGTGGGAAACCCAGACAGACCTCACACCTGAAGCTGGGAATGGTGATGTGGCTATTTCAAGGAGGGAGCTACCCTATTAGCAGTGAGCCTGAAGGTGAGCCACAGCTGCTGGTAGATACTGATGTTCCCTTGGACAGGGTGACTACATGGGCAGAGGTGAGTGGTAGTACCCAGACTGACAGTGAGGCACCACTGTCAGATGTTATCAGATTTCCTATGGAAGGGGATCTAGGAAGGGTCACAAATATAGAGTTGAGACAGGCTCAATTTTGGACCTACATTATGAGGATTGAGAGACGTAGCTAGGGAGGCACCTGATGCTCAAGGAAAAGGAGAGTCTGTATACTGGAACAAAGGTTTACTGTATAGAGAGTGGACCCTTGAGGGAGGGATAGAGCGTGAGGTAATGCAGCAGTTGGTAGTGCCTAGAGCAAACTGTCTGGCACTTCTAGCCATAGCCCATGACATTACTTTTGCAAGTGATATAGGCATAAAGTGTACCAAGAGGCATATTATGCAGAACTTTTATTGGCCTGGGATTACAAGGGATGCAACAGAGTACTGCAGGACCTGTGAGCAGTGCTGAAAAGTCGGCAAGGCAGGAGACAGTATCAAAGTTCCTTTGATGCCTTTGCCTGTGATTGAGAAGCCATTTTAAAGGGTAGCTATGGATATTGTGGGGCCTCTGAAGACTCCAAGTTCCACAGAGAAGAAATATATCCTAGTGGTAGTAGATTATGCTGTTAGATAACCTGAGGCAGTGGCTCTGTCCTCTATTGAGACAGAGAAGGTGGCAAATACTTTGTTAGAGATTTTCAGCAGGGTAGGTTTCCCAAGAGAAATACTGACTGAAAAGGTTCCAATTTCATGTCAATCCTACTGGCTTGTCTGTGGGAGCACTGTGCAGTGAAGCACCTAAAGATCACCACCTATCATCCCCAGACTAATGGTGTTTTGGAGAGATTAAACTATACAGTAAAGACCCTGTTAAGGGCATTTGCAGACCAGTTTAAGAGAGAATGGGAAAAATATTTTCCCCATCTGCTGTTTGCATACCAAGAGGTACCCCAGGAATCCACAGGTTTTTCACCCTTTGAGTTACTGTATGGGTATAGGGTTAGGTAGCCCTTGGATCTGATTAGTGATGAGTGGGAGAGTGAGTGTGAATAGCACAAGGAGTCTGTTGTGGCATATGTCCTAAATCTCAAGACAAGGTTTAGGGTGCTCATGGGCTTGGCCCAGGAGAACCTGGCAGGAGCCCAACAGCAGAAAAAGGTCTTGTATGACAGGAATGCTCAAGACAGAGAGTATGCTATGGGACAGCATGTTATGGTGCTCATTCCTGTCAAACTGCAGGCAGCTTGAGAAGGACCCTTATAAGTGGTAAGGAAGATCAGTGATGTTAGCTACATGGTAGAACTGTTAGGCAGTATGCAGGTGCACAAACTGTACCATGTTAACATGATGAAGCCTTACCATGATAGGGAGGCCCTCATGTTGAGTATTTCAGTGGGTGGCAGGAAGAGTCTAGGTGGATCTGGTGACTGATCTCCTCAGTGAGGTTTGGACTGGCATCTCAGTGGAAGGGGTAGCAATCCCAGGTTTGAGAAATCCAAGCAGAATTTGGAGACATATTCACTGGGAATCTTAGCACCAGAAGTAGGGTCAGATATGCCAATTCAGATGGCATCTCAAGAGATGGTATAGGTTAATATATTCCCAGCCAGGATCATTCTTCTCAAGCAATGTTTTTCCAGGGTCACTTGAGAAACTATCTTGAGTCTTCAAAGGGGGGAGAGATGTGATGATGTGAAGTAGTGCCAGCTATGCCAGAGGGAGTATGGCAGTGTATGTGTAATATTTGCCAACATAGCTATCTGGAGTTTCGTAAAGAATTTTATGCCATGTTTTCTCAAATTGATTTGTACAGATGCTTGTGCTAAGGATGTATTTATAAAACTGCTTGTGTTAAAAATGTACTAACAGTGGGTCCTGCTGGACAGAAAAGAAATATACATGTATGTCAGGCTGCATTGTGGTAACTAATGAAATGTATATATCTTAACAGAAGATCCTGGAAGGGAACAGGTTAAGCTCAGCCCAGCTTACCTTAGGAAAAATAACTTGAAATTAAATTACCTGGTTTAAACCATAAAGATTATATTCTACGGGTCTGAATGCAGCCAGAGATGCAACGTCTGTGAAAACGAGGACTAGGAATCCTGCTATTTTGTCCTTAGTGGTGAACTAATTTCTACAGTGGAAGGGTGGAAGTGTTGAAATGTTTTTTTAGCTTCCAGATGCTGTAACACTTCTTAGCAAATCACTATGTATGTGTATTGTGACACATATGTGTAAGATCCTGGTTTAGCTTCCTGTAAAGGGGGTAGTGTGGGAACCACAGAGTAAAGTGACCAGATGTGATTCCATTCTGTAATCCAGCACCGAAAATTTTATACTAGATGAGACAGAAGTCTCAGGGCAGTCTGTATGTGAAACCTGACAAGAAAGACCACTCACCCACATCACCTTGGCTTGATCTATTAAGTAGGGAACAGTAATTCTTTAGATCAGTCAGAAAAAATATAGTGAGATTAGTTGAGTATTGTTTTTCTGTATCTATGTGAATCTTTCCACCTGTGTTATTTTTACTATTTCCTGTTATTGAAAATTTGATTTTTATTGTAAATACATATTCAGTATTTTCATGTTCTTTTATTATTTATTATTAAATATATTTCAGCTTTTCATTGTGGCTGGTCTTTTACAGAATATCTTAACCTTTGAGAGTACTTATATTTATTTGGTGACACTGTGGCTGCTTCTGAAAGTTTTGCTGTTCAGTCAGCCTTATCATTGTTAATAGTATTAATCTCACTCCGTGTAATTGGATACCCTGTTAGAACCTTAGAGTAGTTAGCTGCTGGCAGTGGAAGTACCTTATAGCCTGGGCAGAGGGTTAGAGTAGATAATCTCTGCCAGCCTTCTTCAGGTATGTGTGTTTGTGTGTGTGTGTGTGGGTGTGTGGGTGTGTATGCGTGTGTGTGCGTGTGTGCGTGTGTGCGTGCGTGTGTGTGTGTGTGTGTGTGTGTGTGTGTGTGTGTGTGTGTGTGTGTGTGTGTGTGAGAAAATGAAATCTCAAACAGTTTGTGTGTCAGCTACTTGGAACAGGGACACAGAGCTCCTTAGTGGTCAGTGTGTATTCTTATTTGATGCCTGGAGAGAGAGAGAGAGAGAGAGAGAGAGACAGAGAGAGAGAGAATTCAGCCTCAGGACTGGATTGTAATCCCTGACTGCTCTTAAGGGAAATTTTGTTTGGTGCAGAGAGCTGCATCTGAAAATACTGTGTGGGTCTATTTCTCTCAAAGTGAATGTTCTTCCACCAGTGTCCATGGTGAGGATTGTGGCAAAACATATGCCATTCCCATTCCTGAAACACTTTTTGGCTGTGTAGTCACAGGTAGATATAGCCACATGCAATATGGAGGGTGTCAATGCTTTCACAGTAGCTGCCCCTCCCTAAGTGTTTCTTATGCATCCATTAACGTTTGTGGCACAGTGAGATCATTCATAGTTGCACACATACATGGAAATGCATGTTATGTATGGTTGAGGTGCACCCACTGTTCAGTTACACATAGCGTGTGCAACACTGTTATACATACCTTCCTCTTCACTCATTGATTAATAGGGTGTGGAGTCTATTTGCATTAAGACCAATGACTGTATGCTTGTATCCACATTGTCTGCATTGCTGTGCACTGACTGATTTTTTAGCCACACTATGTTGATGTTTACTGATTGCTTTCTGCATGTTTGAAACATGCCCTGCATGCATTGTGTCCTTGCTGACATATCCACGTTTTATATGTGAGCCATCAAGAAAGCAGTGATACACATTAACTCCTTGTCACACGTGTATGTGACATTTTCATATTAACCAAGTGTGTGTATGTTGCCTGCCATGGCAATAAGCCTGTACATCACTGCATCACAAATACTATTTCATGGTGAGTGTGTGTGTGTGTGTATGCGTGTGTGTGTGTGTGTGTGTGTGTGTGTGTGTGTGTGT